>NC_048293.1:24539379-24549379 GCF_009762535.1 Notolabrus celidotus
CAGCCAGTCAATGATCGGTCGGTCAGTCGGTTGGTCAGTCAATCAGTCAGTCAGTCAGTCAATCAATCAATCAATCTTTATTGACAGATTTGTTCACAAACACCAGGAGTCCTCCCTCTCTGGACATCTATCAACAACTCTCACACACGACTTCAGACGGAGAGGAGGGCAGCGGGGCAAGACATAAACAGATTTGAAAAAGCAATCAACAGACCCCCCCCAAGGCACACACACACACACACACCTCACCAAACCCCCCAGGCTGATTTGCATCTGATCCCCAGATCATGTTTTATTTATCAGTAATCACAACCAATCAGGGAAGAAATTAATCAATGAAGGCGCGAGGCAGGAGAGATATCCGCCATCTGGGGGTCGCACTGATCCCTCCACCCCCTGCCACACACACACACACACACACACTCAACCAAGGTCCAACACACACACACAACCAGGGTCCAACACACACACACAAATAATCAAGGTCCAACACACACACAGGCAGGAAGCAGCAAACAGAAGCCTGCCGTGAGAAAAACACACACATTCACACATCCATGGACACACACAGAGCTCAACAACCATGAGAGCACACACACACTGACTCACACACACTCCACACACTCAAACACACTCACACACACAGGCTGCAGTGTGTCCGCTGGCTCGTCATAGGAGCATATTTAGGTGAGTGATGCCCCCCCTCAGGTCCATATGGCGTGGATCAAAGGTGTTGCCTGGTGCATGCTTCTGCTTTATTGCCAGCCGCTGCTGTTAATTAGGAAACAAGATCACAGGCAGAATTAAAATCCAATTAAACTGATTCCAGCAGATTGCCAAGTGATGTTCGCTAATGTATAATTGAGCACCATGCTAATTTCTCTGGCTGCCTTTTGTTTCCTCTCTGCGTCACCAAGCCGCAAACTTTACACTTCCTGTCCGCTCACAGACAATGTGTGTGTGTGTTAAACGATCCTCAGAGTGGATCACTCTCTGAGTCTTTAGTGACAAACATCGTATTTAAACGATCCTCAGAGTGGATCACTCTCTGAGTCTTTAGTGACAAACATCATATGTAAACGATCCTCAGAGTGGATCACTCTCTGAGTCTTTAGAGACAAACATCGTATTTAAACGATCCTCAGAGTGGATCACTCTCTGAGTCTTTAGTGACAAACATCGTATTTAAACGATCCTCAGAGTGGATCACTCTCTGAGTCTTTAGTGACAAACATCATATGTAAACGATCCTCAGAGTGGATCACTCTCTGAGTCTTTAGAGACAAACACCGTTTTTAAACGATCCTCAGAGTGGATCACTCTCTGAATCTTTAGAGACAAACATCGTATTTAAACGATCATCAGAGTGGATCACTCTCTGAGTCTTTAGTGACAAACATCGTATGTAAACGATCCTCAGAGTGGATCACTGTCTGAGTCTCTAAAGAAAAACATCGTATGTAAACGATCCTCAGAGTGGATCAATCTCTGAGTCTTCAAAGACAAACATCGTATGTAAACGATCCTCAGAGTGGATCACTCTCTGAGTCTCTAAAGACAAACATCGTATGTAAACGATCCTCAGAGTGGATCACTCTCTGAGTCTCTAAAGACAAACATCGTATGTAAACGATCCTCAGAGTGGATCACTCGCTGAGTCTTTAGAGACAAACATCGTATGTAAACGATCCTCAGAGTGGATCACTCGCTGAGTCTTTGGAGACAAACATTGTATTTAAATGATCCTCAAAGTGGATCACTCGCTGAGACTTCAAAAAAAAATATCGTATGGGAAAGATCTTAGAGTGGATCACTCTCTGAGTCTTTAGAGACAAACATTATATTTAAACGATCCTCAGAGTGGATCACTCGCTGAGTCTTTGGAGACAAACATTGAATTTAAATGATCCTCAGAGTGGATCACTCTCTGAGTCTTTGAAGACAAACATTGTATTTAAACGATCCTCAGAGTGGATCACTCGCTGAGACTTCAAAAACAAACATCATATGGGAAAGATCTTAGAGTGGATCACTCTCTGAGTCTTTAGAGACAAACACCGTTTTTAAACGATCCTCAGAGTGGATCACTCTCTGAATCTTTAGAGACAAACATCGTATTTAAACGATCATCAGAGTGGATCACTCTGAATCTTTAGAGACAAACATCGTATTTAAATGATCCTCAGAGTGGATCACTCTGAATCTTTAGAGACAAACATCGTATTTAAACGATCCTCAGAGTGGATCACTCTCTGAATCTTTAGAGACAAACATCGTATTTAAACGATCATCAGAGTGGATCACTCTGAATCTTTAGAGACAAACATCGTATTTAAATGATCCTCAGAGTGGATCACTCTGAATCTTTAGAGACAAACATCGTATTTAAACGATCCTCAGAGTGGATCACTCTCTGAATCTTTAGAGACAAACATCGTATTTAAACGATCCTCAGAGTGGATCACTCTGAATCTTTAGAGACAAACATCGTATTTAAATGATCCTTTAGAGTGGATCACTCTGAATCTTTAGAGACAAACATCGTATTTAAACGATCCTCAGAGTGGATCACTCTGAATCTTAAGTGACAAACATCGTATTTAAACGATCCTCAGGTCGATCACTCTCTGAGTCTGAACATTTAAATTCACACAGGCTGGCTGGGTTAAATCTTAATCCCGGTCGACCTTGGATTAAGCTCAGGTAAGTAGAGTTGAGTGTGGCGCTCCGGCAGAGGACTGACACGTCGCTCAGAGAAAGCTCCTGCACGCTGAGGAGAAAGTGAATTTGAGGAACGACGTCTAACTTCTACGCTGATCTCGTCCCCATCCTGGAACATGGCAGGTCAGTCAGGTTATGGGATTGGACACATTAGGGATTAAGGATTAAAAAGTGGATTATAAAGGCTCCCCCTGTCCCAGGATTTGCGGGCTGACATATTCATACATGGAGATGTGACTGGTCAGACTGGTTAAGACGAGGAGGATTTCTCTGGGAGCTGTAAGCCGGTCCGGCGGTGGACTGGCAGGTTTTAACGACGGGGCTTAGTCCTGCTGAAATGATGAATGACATGAATGATGATCAGGTCGTCACACTGAGCCGCGGAGTAAAGCTGCCCCCGCTGCATGAATTACCTTTTCAACATCCTTTGACATAATAGTTTCTAACCTGTCTCCCCGCTCCAGAGGTCTCTGAGGGAAACGGGTTTCTGAGGAGGACCTGCGGGGGCGTCCAGGTTCATAAAGGTCAGGAGTCTGAGGTCAGCAGGTTTTTAAAGATGTTTCATGGACCCTCAGAGGAGCTCCAGTCCACTTATCACTGAGGCCACCACAGCTTTTAGGGTGTCCAAGTCCTTCAGAGAGACCATGTGTCCAGAAAATGAAGAGCCAAACCAGGTTTTTGTGAGTACTGTGGTCCATCCACAGGACCAGCCCGGGCGTGTGATGGTGTTTCACCGAGCTGCAGATCCTTCAGGTCCAGACTGGGGGTGACGGAGGTCAGGGAAACAAGCTGAAAACTTTGGATAATGCACTCACTGTCTCTTTAAACCGGCCTTCATGACAAGATCCAGATTCAGGACTCTAAAAGGGTTCTCCAAGAGGTTCCACTACAGATAAGAGGTTTGAGAGTGATCCAGTAGGACACCAGGAGCAGAGTGGCCCTGGTCTTATGGGGTTCAGGGACTCTCTGATTTACTTCTGGATGTCAAGATCATCCACTGCCCCCTCATGAGGTCTTGGGATGTTAAGGGACCTACATGAGTTCAGGTTTTAGGGGACCTGGACCTAAAGGGTTTCAGGACTTGTTTAAAGTGATGCAGGTCACTTTGAGCAGGACTCCAGATCGCCAGTGGTCTTCAGGTTCTGGAGTCCATCGGGGTCGGTACAGTTGTGTCCTCGTGATCCCGCCTGAGACCTGATGCGTCTGTTTCATGGAGACGAGTTTGACTAAACAAACCCGGTGATTAGAGTCAGAGCGGTCTGCAGCAGCCGCCACGTCCTCGCCAATCAAACCCTGAAATTATCAGCCATCGAGCCGAGCGCTGAATGAGCCGAGCGCTGAATGAGCCTCATCACATTTATCATCCAATATCATCTCACACACTAAATTACAGGCTGTAAATGAAATCAACAATCTCTCCTCCAGATACCGCCGCTCCACACGCTCGGCTGCCGGCCAAGTCAGAGCGGGTGGAGTCAGGATGTCACAGAGTCAGGCCGAGTGAGCGATGAAGAGAAACACAGGGACGAGGAGGAGGAGGAGGAGGAGAAGTGGGTGCAGCTGGTGCCCTTTGTCTCTGCAGAGCCCGGTCCTCACAGGGAGGGCAGAGAAAGCCCCAGTAATGACATGCTAATGCGACTGTCACAAAGAAAAGCAGACACGTCGGAAATTGCGCCAATTCTCCGCCATAAATGGGCAACATGGCGAAAAGGAGGGGAAGTAGTCCCCGTCCTCTCTCCATGGAGAGTGATAACAGCCGGGATAAAGCCCAATAAAAAGGGATTTGGAGATATGAGGCGGCAGATCACGGGGAAACGGTGGAGGAGGAGAAAGGTGGGGGAGGACGGATAAAGGTGTAATTTTGGGAGCAGAGTGAGAGTGAGCGAGGCCTGCTGGGAAATCTGCGTGAGGAGTCAGGTGGGTTTAGCTCTGCATCCAGAGACCTGACGAACAGAGACGCTGTGAGACTCAAGCAGGTACACGCTGATACACCTGCACACCTGACAGGCCAGAGGTCCTGGACCGGACTGCAGGTGGAGCATGAACTCACCTGACAGGCCAGAGGTCCCAGACTGGACTGCAGGTGGAGCATGAACTCACCTGACAGGCCAGAGGTCCCGGACTGGACTGCAGGTGGATCATGAACACACCTGACAGGCCAGAGATCCCGGACCGGACTTCAAGTGGAGCATGAACACACCTGATCACGTGACTGCTCAGTCACATGATCACACCTGAGCAGTCACATGATCACACCTGATCAAGTTGCGCTCAGTCACATGATCAAACCCTCATCATGATCACACCTGATCACATGACCAATCAGTCACATGAACACACCTTCATCATGAAAACACCTTTACCTGTGTTTCACTCACTGAGACCTCGTATGTGAATATGTTCAAGGTAAGCGAAAGGAGGAAGCAGCTCCACTCCTCCATCCTTTTTTTTAACTTCCTGTAGACCTCTGGAAGCAGCTTACACACACACTCTCTCTCTGATTGGTCCGTCACTGAAGCCGCAGTCCACCTCAATGAGCGAGAGGGAGCGAGGGAGAGAGAGAGAGGGAGGGAGGCCCAGTCTCTTTACAGCAGGTACTCTGTTCTCTGCTGTTTGGCAGGTAAGTTAGTGAACACAGGGAGGAGGAGAAGGGTCACCTGTAATCTGGTTGCTGCATCACCTGTTACCTTTCTATAAAAACTTAACACATCATTTCGGGAACATTCTCTCTGAGGTGAAAGAAGAGGAGGAACTGAAGGATTCGTGCCAATGATGTCATCCGTAAGATTTAACCTTAATTATCACTATAACACTGTCTGCTGCACACACACACACACACACACACACACACACACACACACACACACACACACACACACACACAGACAGATCCAGGAATGTGGATTTACACAAGCTGTTTCAGACACATCTTTAGTCCATAAAATAAATCACACATCTTATTTTTTATAAAACATAAAATAAGTCAAAGAGGCCACGCCCCTAACCCTCCCCTTAACCCTTTACCTGCTGTGAACAGGTGAGTTATGAGTCCAGCCTGTTGTCATGAGGAGAGAAAGGAGCTAGAGAGTGTGTGTGCCTTACTTGCTGTCTCCTTCATGTGCAGCCATCTCTCATCTCAGCCATCAGCAGAACGCCCAAGCCCATGCCCACGCCCACAACAGGGCCAGCCTTTTGGGATTTTCCTTTTTCTTGACACCAATTATTTTTGTTAATTAAATAAACAGACCCTAAACTTCCCCCGTGCCTCTGTCTCAGCATCCAGTACCTGAGAACACACCCTCACTAAACTGTTCCTGTACCAGACTGTTAACATGTTTAATTCTGCTGTAACATTTTAACATGGGGCTCTATGGGGACTGACTCACTGCAGGAGACACACTCTAGTGGACACTGGAGGAACTGCAGGAGACACACTCTAGTGGACACTGGAGGAACTGCAGGAGACACACTTTAGTGGACACTGGAGGAACTGCAGGTGACAGTCTAATGAACACTGGAGGAACTGCAGGAGACACACTCTAATGAACACTGGAGGAACTGCAGGAGACACACTCTAGTGGACACTGGAGGAACTGCAGGAGACACACTTTAGTGGACACTGGAGGAACTGCAGGAGACACACTTTAGTGGACACTGGAGGAACTGTAAGAGACACACTCTAGTGGACACTGGAGGAACTGCAGGAGACACACTCTAATGAACACTGGAGGAACTGCAGGAGACACACTCTAGTGGACAATGGAGGAACTGCAGGAGACACACTCTAGTGGACACTGGAAGAACTGCAGGAGACACACTAGTGGACACTGGAGGAACTGCAAGAGACACACTCTAATGAACACTGGAGGAACTGCAGGAAACACACTAGTGGACACTGGAGGAACTGCAAGAGACACACTCTAATGGACACTGGAGGAACTGCAGGAGACACTCTAATGAACACTGGAGGAACTGCAGGAGACACACTCTAGTGGACACTGGATGAACTGCAGGAGACACTCTAATGGACACTGGAGGAACTGCAGGAGACACACTCTAGTGGACACTGGAGGAACTGCAGGAGACACACTCAGTGGACACTGGAGGAACTGCAGGAGACACACTCTAATGAACACTGGAGGAACTGCAGGAGACACACTTTAGTGGACACTGGAGGAACTGCAGTTTGAGGGTCAGCTGGAGGATGCTGCTGCCTGATCTCTCCCCTTTTGTTCACACAGAGTGCCTGTCATCTCTGTCACACTGCGCAGAGTGAAAAGTGTGTTGGGATAATTTACGAACATGTGGAAATTAAATCGTGACTTCATCACGTCTCAGTAACAGGATGCTGAATTATGAATAAATGGAGGTTAATCAGCTTTAATAAATTGAAACATTAGCTGGTATTGAAGCGTGCTGATTCGTCAGATTATAAAGCGGAGTGCGGGGTCTCCTTTGACTGTAATTAAGGCCGACCCTCCTCTCACACACACAGACTGTAAACCCATTATTACCAGGAGAGTCAGAGGAAGCTCTCAGAGACGACTCTTTCACAACGATAACTCCTTTTAAATCACAGCAGGAAAATCATGTGAGCAAACTGACGTCCCAGAAATGTCTCTAATAAACGGACACGGAGGGAGTGTGTGTGTGTGTGTGTGTGTGTGTGTGTGTGTGTGTGTGTGTGTGTGTAATAAAGGGAAGCTGAAATCAGATATGTTTCCCTCACAGTAAACTCTGCAGTCTCCAACCCCTTCTACACACATGAAAAAGACCAAGGGCATGCACACACACACGCACACGCACACGCACACACACACACACACACACACACACACACACACACAAAGCTTCTATCACCTGGGCAGCAGTGAGAAGATGATTAATTCCCGGATGCTTTTATCTGACCAGAGCCAAATGTTCTACACACTAAGGTCAGACCTGTGTGTGTGTGTGTGTGTGTGTGTGTGTGTGTGTGTGTGAGCGCCCTCGGTCTTGTTCGTGGCCCTCCTTACATCCTGTCTCAGAGATAAGAGCTGCTGTTTCTCTGTTCTTCCATCAGTAGGACGAGTTTTTCTTCATGCTGTCGGAGCGAGTGGAACGATAGGGTCCGGCTGAGAGTTCATTAACTACTCCTGTGAAACCTGGGCTCTGTGTGTGTGTGTGTGTGTGTGTGTGTGTGTGTGTGTGTGTGTGTGTGTGTTGTCTCTACACCTGCAGTCTGCTGATGCTCTAACAAAGCACACACTTTCAGAGCAGTGGCAGAGTTTATACGACCTGGAGATGCTGAGCGGCTCCTCCCCCTTACAGTTCAAACACGTCCAAATGTCACATCCTGTTTTTGGAGAACGTTGATGTATTTTGTTTCCATGCAAACAATAAGCAAGAGTTAATTTAAAGATTTTTCATTTAAAATGTTCTGATCCTCTAAACATGCATGAAGCTCTCCCACCTGTACAGGTGAAACTCCTGGTGCTCAGAGCTAATGTGTTAGCTCAGATTTGTCTCTGCTGGTGTAATTACTGGAGGAATTCAGAGCAGCCGGTTTCTCTAAGACCATGATCTGAGAAACTGAGCAGCCATTAGCTCCTGAGAGCCGGAAACTTCTGGAAACAATATGTATGAAAATGAGTCAGAGAGTCCAAATCCTCCGCTCGCTCTGCTCCGCCCCATAAGAAGCCTGCTGTTCCCAAACTGATGAGGAGCTTATCCCGGGTTTGTGGCCTGACGTGTTACTGTCTGTCTGCTGGCAGGGGGGTGGGGGGGTCTGTCTGTTGTCAGGGTAACACATGTGACTTAAACCTGCAAGATGAGGCTCAAATTATCCAAAACCCTCTCTGAACAAAACCTGAGTGATCCTCCTGTAGACCTCTCTGTGTAGACCTCTCTGTGTTGTAGACCTCTCTGTGCTGTAGACCTCTCTGTGCTGTAGACCTCTCTGTGTAGACCTCTCTGTGCTGTAGACCTCTCTGTGTAAACCTCTCTGTGCTGTAGACCTCTCTGTGCTGTAGACCTCTCTGTGTTGGAGACCTCTCTCTGCTGTAGACCTCCCTGTGCTGTAGACCTCTCTGTGCTGTAGACCTCTCTGTGTAGACCTCTCTGTGCTGTAGACCTCTCTGTGCTGTAGACCTCTCTGTGTTGGAGACCTCTCTGTGAAGACCTCTCTGTACTGTAGACCTCTCTGTGTTGGAGACCTCTCAGTGCTGTAGACCTCTCTGTGTTGGAGACCTCTCTGTGCTGTAGACCTCTCAGTGCTGTAGACCTCTCTGTGTAGACCTCTCTGTGCTGTAGACCTCTCTGTGCTGGAGACCTCTCTCTGTGTAGACCTCTCTCTGTGTAGACCTCTCTCTGTTTAGACCTCTCTCTGTGTAGACCTCTCTGTGCTGTAGACCTCTCAGTGCTGTAGACCTCTCTGTGTAGACCTCTCTGTGCTGTAGACCTCTCTGTGTAGACCTCTCTGTGCTGTAGACCTCTCTGTGTAGACATCTTAGCTGTAGACCTCTCTGTGCTGTAGACCTCTCTGTGTAGACCTCTCTGTGTAGACCTCTCTGTGCTGTAGACCTATCTGTGCTGTAGACCTCTCTGTGTAGACCTCTCTGTGTAGACATCTTAGCTGTAGACCTCTCTGTGCTGTAGACCTCTCTGTGCTGTAGACCTCTCTGTGTAGACCTCTCTGTGTAGACCTCTCTGTGCTGTAGACCTATCTGTGCTGTAGACCTCTCGGTGCTGCTTTTGGTTACACTGCTTCTCTCCATCACCTCCATCACCTCCATAACCTCTGTAACTTCTGTCATCCCCATCACTTTCATCCCCTCTCACCTGTTGGGTCAGGTGTCTCCTCCTCTGTACACACAGTGGTGAGCTCTCCGTCTGCTTTCTGGCATCCTCTCATAAAGAATCAGCCTCCTCTCAGAGTCCCGCCCTCTGCAGAAATATCATGCAGAATATCCCACTGTGGAAATCTGGAATTATTTCCTCAAATTAAGCCCATTAGCCGTGAAATTATTTGCTTTCATTTAAGACTCCGTGCAATCCAATTTGAGGTGGCACGCGCCAAGCTACATCTCTTTCCAATTTGGTGCTGATCCTGTGGAACAGAACATCCAGAGAGGAGGAGCGGGGTCACTAAGTATAGAAAGAAGAGACGTATCCCACTGAGAATCAGATTGGAATGGGAGATTATACAGATTTATCTCCATATTCATCCAAATCCCTCCAACATCAGCGGCAGCTCGCTCACACGGAGAACAAAGTTTCAGAGACAAACTTTCAACGGCGT
>NC_048293.1:24551879-24574379 GCF_009762535.1 Notolabrus celidotus
GAATCAGTGGAGGAGTTTCTTGGATTCGGAGTGTCACGCATCTCTTCGCTTCATTACAAACGCCTAATCCCTCTGCACTCTTTATAATTTGGAGGGTTAGGAGTTGTAATTATAGAGCGATACCTCAGCTTGCCCCTGTACCCCTCTCTTCTCCAGCTCTACTGGGTACAATCTTCTGACTTGTTGCTCTTTGCTCTTTGTCTTTCTCTTTAGAGCGATTGTCTGTATTTCTGCATGTTATGTTGTTTGCATCATACTTTATGATTGTGATTCTGCTGATACCTCAGCCAGGTTTCCCGTTAGAGAGGTAACATGAAGTGATGATACAGGATGATTCAGGGGTCACCTGAATCTCCTTGTACTCTCAGCATCAAGTAACCTGGGACAACAACACCTCCTTCTGTCTCTGCAGGTGAGAGGCTCTGTGTTCCATTCAGAAGAAGAAGAATCCTGTGGTGCACAAACATGTGATCACCTGAATGTGAACGTCCTCCCCTTCCCCCTTGTTTTTATTCTATTATAATGAAGCCACAGAGGGGGGAGGTGGGTATTTATTTTTTTGTGACTACTGGCTGATTTATCCTTTAACTTTTCTCCCTCCCTCCATCTCTTTATCCCCGCTTCTTCTTCGTCTCCGCCCGGTGACGGCTCTCCTTCCTCTTCCTCTCTGAAGCTTAACTTCATTGTCTCTGAGCGCGCTCGGCTTTCATCTTAAGACAAAGATTTATGTAAATCTGCGGGCCGGGCGTTAATGCGAGCGCCGTGTGAGGAGTAGCATCCCTAAATCATGGCATTGTTGTTGAAAATGACAAGACGGGCCGTTAATCCTACAATGCGATCATCCAAATGTGTCATAATGCCGTGTGTAGGCAGCCAATCTGAATATCAAAAAGACAGCACGCACCTCTTCAGCTCGCCTTCATAGAGTCTTCTTCTCTGGTTTAAAGAAGCCGCCTGTTGTCTGCACTCATATCCACACCGAGGAGAGACCGACGTTCCAACACGGATCACACAGCCCACTTACAGATGAACTACAGACGAGTGTGTGTGACTGTTTAATGTGTGTGTGAGTGTGACTGTTAAAGCTGGGGTTGGTAGTCAGATTTAGATACACTTTTTGTTATACTGGTTAAAATGATCTTTATGTCCTGATGGCAATCATTACATAATGTGTTCTTAAAAAAGAGTGGAAAAAAGCTGCTATCTACAGCCGGAGTAAACCTGGGAAAACACCAACCAATCACCGTCATTAGGGTCTAATTTATGAAACCAATCAAATCCCGTCCTGCCGTTCTGCCCGCCTCCTGCGCCTACATTTCCCCAACGTTCACTCCCCGTCTCCTGCCTCTGCTTCCCCTGACTCTACTGACTGCCCCTCTCGCTCGACCTCGGGCCTGTCCCCTCTGACCGGATGAGGTGCTTTGCTTAGGACTGCAGTCCGGATCAGAGTCTAAAAAGCCAACCCGTGAACAAGTTGATCTTTAATAACCGGTCACTGTCGGCCGTGATCACGCCAACCAACAAAGCAACAATCAATGTTTGAATGAATGAAGAACTTCTCCTCTTGTCTCTCCTCTCTCCCGCTCACACACTCTACACCTCTCCTGATGCCTTCACTGACTGTCAACACTGTAGGAATTAAGAGCATCTACACTGAACACGTTTATCAAACAGTAGAGCTGTTACAGTATTATATATGTGTTATAACTTTTCTCCTGATATCGTGTCACCGGTACAACTGGATAATGCTAGCATGACAGTTGTGGCCATGTTTGTTTGTGTTTTTAATTTTCACTATGATAATGTTTTGGTGAGGACCGGTTTTGAATAAGTCACCATCATACGGTCATGAATCAGCGGCGCTCGTGCATGTGAGCTGGGGCGTCGTTTTGGAGGAGCTCCGAGGGGAGAGGGGGGAGGGGTTAGACGGAGTCCTGAGGAAATGCTACATTCAAATTCATGCTAGTTTTCCCTGACTACCAACCCCAGCTTTAAACGTGTGACTGTTAAACGTGTGGGACTGTTACTATACCTTGTGTTGGCTTCATGCCAGCGCAGTGTCAACCTTTTGTCGGCTTCGTGTCAACCTGGTTTCTGACTAGTGTCGGTTTCGTCTCAACATTCCGTTGGTTTCATGTCAACCTTGTGACGGCTTGGTATCGGAATTGTTTCAACCTCGTTTTCACCTCGTGTTGGCTTCATGTTGGTTTCATGTCAGTCTCGTTTCGGCTGCTTGTCAACCTTGTGTCGGCTTCGTACCAACCTCGTGTCAGCTTCGCATTGGTTTCGTGTCGGCTTTGTGTTGACTTTGTGTCAGCCTCCTGTTTTTCTTGAGTCAATCTCGTGTTAGCTTTGTGTTGGCTTCACGTTGGTCTCCTGTCGGTTTTGGGTTGGTTTCGGCTAGTATCAGCCTCAGGTTGGTTTCATGTCGGCTCCGTGTCAGCTTCGTGTTCACCTTGTGTTGGCTTCACGTTGGTTTCGTGTCGGTGTCTTTCGGCTGCTTGTCAACCTTGTGTTGGCCTCGTGTCGGCTTCATGTCAACCTCGTCTCAGCATTGTGTTGGTTTTGTGTTGGTTTTGTGTCGGCTTCATGTCAACCTCGTGTCGTCCTTGGGTTGGTTTCGTGTCAGTCTCGTTTAGGCTGCTTGTCAACCTCGTGTTAGCTTCGCATTGGTTTCGTGTCGGCTTTGTGTTGACTTTCTGTCGGCCTCCTGTTGGCCTTGAGTCAACCTCGTGTTGGCTTTGTGTTGGCTTCGCGTTGGTTTCCTGTCTGTTTTGTGTTGGTTTCGGCTTGTTTCAAACTCAGGTTGGTTTCGTGTCGGCTTCGTGTTGGCCTCGTCTTGGCTTTGTGTTGGTGTCTTTCGGCTGCTTGTCAACCTTGTGTTGGCCTCGTGTCGGCTTCATGTCAACCTCGTCTCAGCATTGTGTTGGTTTTGTGTTGGTTTCGTGTCGGCTTCGTGTCAACCTCGTGTCGTCCTTGGGTTGGTTTCGTGTCAACCTTGTGTTGACTTCACGTTGGCCTCGTGTCGCTTCGTGTCAACCTCGTCGCAGCATTGTGTTGGTTTTGTGTTGGGTTCGTGTCGGCTTCGTGTCAACCTTGTGTCGTCCTTGGGTTGGTTTCGTGTCAACCTTGTGTTGACTTCACGTTGGCCTCGTGTCAACCTCGTGTCGTCCTTGGGTTGGTTTTGTGTCAACCTTGTGTTGACTTCACGTTGGCCTCGTGTCGACCTCATGTCAACCTCGTGTTGGCCTTGGGTTGGTTTCGTGTCGGGCCTCATGTCAGCTTCACGTCGGCTTCGTGTTGGTCTCGTGTTTGCTTTGAGTTGGTTTCACGTCAGCTTCATGTTGGTCTCATGTTGGTTTCCTGTCAGCTTTGAGTTGGTTTCGTGTCAGCTTCATGTCGGCCTCGTGTCACACACACACACACACACACACACACACACACAATCCGTCACACACACAATCCGTCACACACACACATCTCCAGGTGAGCTCACTCGTTTCTGAATGGGTTTCATTTTTATTTTTATTTCATCACACCCAAGGCAGAATTAAAGTTACTAAAACTGAAGACTTTTACAGTTACAGTGACAAAAACAGTTTCAGACCCACGATTCAAACTGCGAAAGAAAAGATAAAAAACAACCTTTTCTAGATCTGTAAAATGCCCAGGCATTCTCCAATATTACAAATACTGGTATACTTTACAGTAAACAAAGAAATATCATATATATTCATATATATTTATATATACTAAACCCCGTCACCAAAAGGAAAAGAAAAGAAAAGATTTACACATCGATCGCCTCGACGGCATTCAGAGAAAGTTTAGAAGCATACCTGAAAAAAAAACAATATTCGCCTTTTAAAACACACATACACACAGATTTAATTTTACCCTTGTACTTGTTTCAATACTGTAAACGTATTAAAGACAGAATGCGCTCAATCCTTGTTTTAGTCTCCTGATTTTTGTCTCGGTGTGGACTTTTGTGTGGCTTTTTGTCCTCTCTGGACTCTTCTGCAGGGGACAGACGCTCGTCCTTCTGAGGGAGATTTCTCTTATAATTTATTCATAAATAGGTTTGTGCCTTTATATGTACATATGCATACATATATACACACACAGACATGTTCAGATTGTGCTGGCTGCTCCTAACCTAAACTGAGCGTTTATGATCATTTAAATGATTCTGTTCAAATGTTGAATCACAACATATTTTACTTCTCTCATTTGATGCTTCAGAAAAAGGGTTGCATTTGTCTCTGACAATAAATAGGAAGATCATTATTCAAGGCACACTCAAGTCTAATCCAATGGCAGTAAAAAAACATCCCAAATAAATATTAACAATAACATTATCATTTTCATTTTGTAGTGCCAGCATCCGGAGAGCCTCGCCGTACAACCCTGAGCCCTTCAGCGCCAGAGATCGCAAGTTATACACCCTCTGTGTGTGTGTGTGTGTGTGTGTGTGTGTGTGTGTGTGTGTGTGTGTGTGTGTGTGTGTGTGTGTGTGTGTGTGTGTTAAATGGATAAATCATAAAGTGCAGGTGTGATGTTCAGAGGAAAGCAGGTGACATTAGTTGAAGGATGAAGATGGATGGAGTTGAGGTATTTAAAATAAGAAACGGGTGACGCCTCCTGTCTTATAATTAATCCTGTGTCCACTCAGTCCAACATCAAACAAGAACTGGTTTAATATCCATGTAACCAGGGTAAGGAGAGAAAAAGCCTCTTCATGCTATGATCTATGCTCAGCATCATGTCTTTAAACTCTTCCTCTACTCCTCCTCTTCCTCCAGGCTGAGCTGAAATTACTTCTTTTAAAGTCTAAATCATTCGTCCTGAAGCAAAGTGAGCGCTTGGATGGGATCATGAGGTCAGTGGTCAGGGTATGTGTTGTGCTGTATGGAAGGTTTGTGTTGAGATGTATGGTGGGTGTGTGTTGGGGTTTATGGTGGGTGTGTGTTGGGGTGTACGGAGGGTGTGTGTTGAGATGTATGGAGAGTGTGTTTGGGTGTGTGGAGGGTGTGTGTTGGGGTGTATGGAGGGTGTGTGTTGAGGTGTATGGAGGGTGTGTGTTGAGACGTATGGAGGGTGTGTGTTGGGGTGTATGGAAGGTTTGTGTTGAGTTGTATGGAAAGTGTGTGTTGGGGTGTATGGAGGGTGTGTGTTGGGGTGTATGGAGGGTGTGTGTTGAGACGTATGGAGGGTGTGTGTGTTGAGTTGTATGGAGAGTGTGTGTTGGGGTGTATGGAGTTTGTGTGTTGAGCTGTATGAAGGGTGTGTGTTGGGGTGTATGGAGAGTGTTATTTGGGGTGTTGGAGGGTGAGTGTTGGGGTGTATGGAGGATGTGTGTTGGGGTGTATGGAGGGTGTGTGTTGGGGTGTATGGAGGGTGTGTGTTAGGGTGTATGGAGGGTGTGTGTTGGAATTAATGGAAGGTGTGTGTTGGGGTGTATGGAGAGTGTGTGTTGAGATGTATGGTGGTGTGTTGGGGTGTATGGAGGGTGTGTGTTGAGATGTATGGAGGGTGTGTGTTTGGGTGTATGGAAGGTTTATGTTGAGGAGAATGGAGGGTGTGTGTTAGGGTGTATGGAAAGTGTGTGTTGGGGTGTATGGAGGGTGTGTGTTGAGATGTATGGAGGGTGTGTGTTTGGGTGTATGGAAGGTTTATGTTGAGGAGAATGGAGGGTGTGTGTTGGGGTGTATGGAGAGGCTGTGTTGGGGTGTATGGAGGTTGTGTGTTGAGATGTATGGAAAGCGTGTGTTGGGGTGTATGGAGAGTTTTTGTTGAGATGTATGGAGGATGTGTTCGGGTGTATGGAGGGTGTGTGTTGGGGTGTATGGAGAGTTTTTGTTGAGATGTATGGAGGGTGTGTATGGCGGGTGTGTGTTGGGGTGTATGGAGGTTGCGTGTAGTATCGTTGTTGGGGCATGGTACTTTGTACCAGCAGCAGCTGCCTCATGTTTGGAACATGTTTGTTTGTTTGAAAGGCTGGTTGCGATGTCAGAGAAGGAGGCAGGACTTAAGAACCTTGGAATCCTCTTCATTTTTACGTTCACTGTCACATCTGACACCCAGTGCTACATATCTAATTAAATCAACATATTTAAAGTCTGATCATGCTACAGAGCCAAAGGATTGTTATCCGCGTTTCATCATCACATAAAATATTCTAATTCTAGCTTTCTCAGGTAATGCCACGTCCGATTGAATTTAGCACCTCTTAAACAAATCTCACTTTCAACTTATTGTACAATTTCCTACAGCAGCGGCCAAAACAGATTTCAGACTTGAAATGGACTTTAATCTTCTACAAAACTCTCAGGATATCAATAGGGATTTTTAAAAAACAGAGCAATGTAAAATCAAATCAAACAACTTAAAAAAAAAAGCCTAAATAAAAACATACCTGCACATGCCAAATACAAAATCCAATAAATACAGAAATTATTGCACAGTTAAAGGCTCCACATATGTTCAAACTCAACTGACTGATTGTTTCAAAAGGAACTCCAAATGAGGCAGTTGACAGCTTCACTCGGCGTTGGGACGGTGTCTCCACTCTTTGTTCTCAGTTGGCAGTTTTTTTTTTAAAAAACACACAAAAAAACAAAAATTACCATTATTTCAGAAAAAAGAGTATCCAGCTCCCCAATTAGTTCATCAGTTAGTCAGTGTGGCATTTGGGAACAGGGTTCAGGTTCTCTCTGCTTGTTCAATTTTGACCTCATTGGTCATCAAATGTTCTCCATGCCACTTTTTCATGTGTTTTTCCAAAGTGCTGTACACGCTGAATGGCATTTGGCAAATGTCACAGCGGTACACTTCCTTACCCATTTGGCCGTGAGTCTTCATGTGGCGCGTGAGCTTTGAGCTCTGAGCACAAGCATAATTGCACAGGTCGCATTTATAGGGCCGCTCTCCGGTGTGGCTGCGCCGGTGCACCGTCAGGTTGCTACAGTTCTTGAACACTTTACCACAGAACTCACAGGTGTCACACCTCCTGCTGTCCTTAGAAGTGGGTCGGCCTGAACTGCCGTTTCCGCTCAGGTGAGGTGTGCTGCCTCCGCTGGCGGTGCCGCTGCGGCCCGACAGCCCACCATCCAGCAGGTCACCTGGGGGCGTGGAGAACCGCAGGCTGCCGTTCTCAGATGAGTGCTCAGAGGAAGTGGCGAAGGGTGATTGTCTGGAGTCAGTGAAGCCAAGAAAAGGGTCCTTGATGAAGTGTCGTGAGGCAGCGTAGCCCACCAACCACTGGGAGTAGACGTTCTCAGAGGGTATGTGGGGGGCAGGGGGAATGTCCAAGTCCTTCTCGATTTTGATCCTCTTATTGGATGAGTTGGACAGGGTAGGGCTGGTGATGGGGGTGGGCTTACGTGGAAACAGGCCTGAGAAAGAGTCCCCGGAGCCACAGTTCCGGCCATTTATGGTTGTCCTCTCCTGCCGCTGGTGATGGTCTATCTCCCCAGCCACTGAGTCCTCGTCCCCAGTGTCCCGCTGGCCGTCAGAGCACCTCTTTGAGAAGGGCATCTGTTTACGATTGTCAACGATCAAGTTATTAAACTGCTGTATTGAGTTGAGTCCTGCTCCATCCACCATCTTGTCCAGGCTGAATGAGGACTTCTCCTCTGAGGGTGGTTTGGATCCGTTCTCCCTGTTCCTGTAGAACTCAGACTCCATGCTGAAGTTGGATTCTGGTCGACTCTCATTCTCCAGTTCTTCTTCCTCCTCCTCCTCCTCTTCCTCCTCATTTCCTTCCCCCTGGAAGTCCCTGTCACGGTTCTTCATGCCCTCCCCTGTGACATCACTCGTTCCTGGCTCTGGGGAGCTCGTGGTGGATAGTCCATCATCTGAGCGCCCTGTCAAAGATCCAGCTTTGTGCATGTGTGTCTTCATGTGTCTCTTCAGCTTGCTGGCCTGAGAGCAGGCGTGGTCACACAGCTGGCACTTGTATGGTTTTTCTCCGGTATGGCTGCGCCGATGCACCACCAAGTTGCTCTGGAATTTGAAGGTCTTCCCGCAGAACTCACAGGACTTGACTTTGTTCTGGTTCTGGGGAGGGGTAGTGCTGTTTGGGGGCATTGGTGGTAAGGGAGGCGTGCTCAGAAAGGGCGATTTGGGCCCAGATTGGAAGGGGTTAGGGTTTAGTAGTCGGTGCATAGGGTTGGCTCTGCTGGGAGACAGTGGGGGGGTGGTGCTGTTGTTGTTCCCTGCCAGCTCTCGTAGCCGTCTGGAGAAGTCCATGGACTGGGACTCCATGGCCATGGGTGTCAGTCGCATCACCCGCTCAAAGGCACTTGGGTGCTGGGAGATGAGACCCATTTCCTCTACACTGAGCCGTTCCAGCCGGTGGGGGTCCAGGTGGAGGCGAGGAGGCGGGCTGACAAATGGAGGTGTGTTCTGTAGGCGATTCTCCACAAAGCCTGGAGGAGGCTCTCGGAGCAGGGGGCCTGTCATCCTCAGGAGGTGGAAGGGGTTGTTGTCTCCAAGGAAGTTGGTGAGGGGGGACTGCGGGATGGAGTCATTGCCAATGGGGGGAGGCATAGAGATGCGGGGGGTGAGGGCGGTGCTGGAAGGGTTGGACTCAAGGTAGATGCGGATACCGTGTGTGTTCTGGGCATGCTGCAGCAGGAACCAGGCGCTGGGGAAAGGCTGTTTACAGGTGGTGCAGATGTAGTTGGAAGGTTCGTCCCTGGGACCTAAATCACACAAAGAATCAAAAATACACTGTCAGAAACTCAAAAAGAGAAAAACTTAGAGACACATAATCAGAGACATCAGGAAGAAACACAATCAGAGACTATCAGAGACTATCAGACACTATCAGAGACTATCAGAGACTATCAGAGACACAATCAGAGACACATATAATCAGAGACACAATCAGAGACACATATAATCAAAGACATCAGCAAGAAACACCATCAGAGACTATCAGACACTATCAGACACAATCAGAGACTACCAGACACTATCAGACACAATCAGAGACTATCAGAGACACAATCAGAGACTATCAGACACTATCAGAGACACAATCAGAGACACTATCAGAGACTATCAGACACTATCAGAGACACAATCAGAGACACTATCAGAGACTTTCAAAGACTATAAGAGACACTATCAGACACTATCAGAGACTATAAGAGACACTATCAGAGACTATCATAGACTATAAGACACTATCACAGACTATCAGAGACTATAAGAGTCACTATCAGAGACACTATCAGAGACTATAAGAGTCACTATCAGAGACACTATCACAGACTATCAGAGACTATAAGAGTCACTATCAGAGACGCTATCAGAGACTATAAGAGTCACTATCAGAGACTATCAGAGACACTGTCAGAGACTATAAGAGATTATAAGAGTCACTATCAGAGACTATAAGAGACACTATCAGACACTATCAGAGACTTTCAAAGAATATAAGAGACACTATCAGAAACACTATCAGAGACTATCACAGACTATCAGAGACACCATCATGAGACTATCAAAAACACAATCAGAGACTATCAGAGACACTATCACAGTATACCAGAGACTATCAGAGACACTGTGTGTGTGCGTGTAAAAGTGAGTGTGTGTGTGCGTGTGAATGGGAGAGTGTGTGTGCGTTTGTGTGCATTTTAATGTGAGAGTGTTTGTGTGTCTGTATGTGTGTGCATGTAAGTGTGTATGTGCGTGTGCATTTGTGTGTGTGTGTGTGTGTATGTGACCTCCCGGGGGAAGTCAGTCCAGCGCAGATGGCAAATAAAGCATGCAGCCCAAGGCGAGAGCACATTATGCTAATTCTAATGTCAGCTGTACTTTAATATACGACTCTATTTAATCTGCACATTATTCACTACAACACTGTTTGCGTGTGTGTGTGTGCGTGTGTGTGTGTGTGTACGTGTGTGCGTGTGGGTGTGTGTGTATGAGGAGGAAGTAAGAACATCCTAACCATTGGTACTGTAAGTGTGTTTACAGTGTGTGTATGTGTGTTGGGTTGCTCTCTCTCTCTCTCTGACCTTAAACTCTGTCTCTGTATGAACATTAATTAATTAAGATCAGACAGTGGACACTTTTCTCCCTCTCTCTCCCTCCCTCTCTCTCTCTCTCTCTCTACGGTCAGCAGCGACACGTTGGTGTGTGTGACTGAGCTGCTGTGTTATGAAAACAGATATGACAGCAGTGGTGGGTTCCAGCTTCATCACGGAGAGGGACTCAGGCAGTAAGAGGCGAGCTGTAAACAAAGATGGCTGCTGAGCTGCTTTGTGGTCTCATCAACATCAGGACTGTTCCTCACACAAACCTACATCATCAGATGTCACCTGTCTGCTCTGTGCTGCTGGCTCCGCCCCCTCCACGCCTCTGAGACACTGTACTGAAAAATCACACACAGGCCCGCCTGCTCTGTCGGCTCACAGTCATCCCGCCTCTCTTCTCTGCACCTCTGTTTCTACCTCTGATGGCGGCACAGCGGCGGAACGACCTCACTGAGGTTCTAAAGGTAGAGATTTTTAAAAGCTGTGACACACCCGTGCAAGGCAAAGGGCATGTATTGCACAAATATGGCGGTCAACTGGTTTGTTTACGTCTGTTAATGTTAGGGTTAACAGCATTTTTAAAAGGAAGGAGACGCTCAACATACATTGACCCGACACACTGATTAAACATTATCGCCACCTACTGGTCTGGCATGCTTACGCAGGTGTTTTCAACCTTTTCTGTGTTGTGGCGTGGACAGAGAAACATCGTTAACGTGTGGACGCCGCCTCACTCTGATTGGCTGGCTTCGCATCATGTAACGAAACTAAGAGTCAGGCCTGTGTGATACCTGAAAGTCTGACCTCTAATGACCTCTGATGACCTCTGATGACCTCTGCTGCTCATTCACAAACTAACAGTGACACGGACCTTCATCATCACACAGTCCTCTCTGAGTCACCAGCACACTGAGGGTTAACACACACACACAGACACACACACACACACACACACACACACACTGTCGACGTGTTTATAATATCTGACAGCAGAGCACAGAGAGACAGTTTACTACCACAAACACAGTGAATGAGTGTGTATTTGTGTGTGTGTGTGTGTGTGTGTCTGTGTGTGTGTGTGTGTGTGTGTGTGTGTGTGTGTTTTAATTCCTTTAAACTAGGTGTCATGAGGTTGAGGTCCAGAAGTCTGTCTGCAGGTCGGCTCAGCCTGGGAGCCAATCAGGTTGCAAGGGGAGCCCACACCACCCCTGACCACCCTTCTTAAACACATCCCTGCATAGACCGAGGATGGAGTCTGAGCAGCTGGCTCTGCTCCCTGTCTCTGACTTGGTCCACCATCCTGTCCTCTCTATAAAGACACACAGGATTACCCTTTCAGGATAATCCGGTACATGAACCTGGAGTCAGACCTGATCGCCTGCATCAGCAGGAAACTGATGAGCTGCAGGTGAAACAGCAGGTGTGAATCAGTGCAGCAGCTTCAACTTGTGGTGACAGAGCATGAAGAGCTGAAAGGTCTATAGTCTCCAACACTCTGTACCATGACTGACACCTGTCCAGGTAACACTGAACATCCGACAGCAGGGAAACTCTCTACCATGACTGTCGCAGGGTTCTCCTCTCAACACTGAAGGAGCAATTTACATCCAGCAGGTCTCCCAAAGTGCGACGCAGACATATTTCAAAAAGGTGAAAGAAGGCGAGAAAACCTAACCAAAGACAAACAACTAGGCAGGAGGTGAACGCTGACCAGAACAATAATAACAATAACAACAACGATAATTATTTATTATTATTATTATAGAGAGGTATTAATAATAAGGGCCACTCTCTGTCTCTCTCTCTCTCTCTCTCTCTCTCTCTCTCTCTCTAATTATTTATAAAGAGATTATGGATAATTATGGATAAATAAAAGGACGAAACAAAGCAAAGAAATGTTCAGTGTGTGTATCAGGATTGTGGGCTCAGAGGAGAACACCTGTCAGGTGGGCTGCAGGCTGTCTCTCAGGCTGTGACAGAGGTGGACATACCTTGCTGCATCTCTCTCTCTCTGTCTCTCTGTCTCTCTCTCTCTCTCTGTCTCTATCTCTATGTCTCTCTCTCTCTCTCTCTGTCTCTCTCTCTCTCCCCTTTGTCCTCCCTGGTTTGAGGATCCTGACTGTGATCAGACATGTTTAATGTTTTCATCTGTGAGGACAACATAACAGAGACGTCAGCAGAGGACCAAAGATATGTGAGGAGCAGTAAGAGGAGGAGGAGAGGAACAGAATGTGAAAGAAGGGGAGAAGGAAGAGGAAGGTGATGAAGGAGCAGCGGTCTTAGTGTCTCTGTTTATAGTCACATGGCACCGCTCAGACTCTACGCTATATCCACTTTTTGTGCTCGATGAAGAGGAGGATGTCGCCAAGCGGCAGGCTCAGCTGACACTGACCGCATGTCAGCAGGTCATGGTCTGCATGCAGGCCAGGAGGGAGGGTGTGGCCCAGACTGGGGTCCAACAGGTGAGGGGGGAGGACGAGAGGGTGAGGGGGGAGGCAGTCTGGGAGCAGGACGAATATACTGAAACTAAAAACCGGACATTGCCGCATCCTTAGTTTTAGGTTTAAGTCCTGCTGAGGCCATGACAGAAGTCCATGGCAGATACTCAAGACCTGTATTTTTGCCAGAGCACGACGCATCAATCTCAACAGAGCAGATGGAGCTGGACAGGAAGTCAGGCACCAAAACCAAATGAAAACATCCGGTTAATTTTCAGAATAAAACACTCTGTGTTATCACCAGATCCTATTTCACTTAACTACAACAACAAACCGTCATGATGAGCGGAGCCAGGCCTGGAGTCAACCGGTCAGAGGTTTTCAGAGGACCAGAAAGACAACATGGATGAGGAGAGGAGGAGGAGAATCCTTGATTCAGTGATTACCGCGGGAAAACCTTGGTCACATGACTCCAGCTGTCCGGAGGTCCTGCTCTGTGCAGCGTTCTGAAAACAGCCAACAGACTGAGTGCAGTCTGAGACCCGTTTCTGTATTGGTCAAGATTCTGTATGTTTTCTTCCTCCAGCTTTTATGTAACAAATCTTCTTTATTCAATCGAATCTGTGCTGCGTTCACAAACAGCACGCCGTAAAAAATCCACACGTTCTTTTATTTTAATATTTCTGCAATTCCTGCAGGCGAGATGCTCTCTGTTCCCAATGTCTGTGACACTGTGTGTGTGAAAGTGTGTGTCAGTGTGTGTGTGTGTGTGTGTGTGTGTGTGTGTGTGGACTCATCTGCATAATGACTCTGTAGTTCTGCATTAATAACATTTGCATATGAAGCCGTGTTAATTACTGCTGATCAGCACGCTCTGCATTCATGCATCCTAATTCTCTGACACACACCAAAACGGACGTCCTAAGTCAGGGAGGAGACTGCTGTGTTCGTGTGTGTGTGTGTGTGTGTGTGTGTGTGTGTGTGTGTGTGTGTGTGTGTGTGTGTGTGTGTGTGTGTGTGTGTGTGTACCTGGCATGTTTTCCTGTTTGGGGCAGATTCCTTTGATTGGTGTCCTCTCTCTCCTCTCCCCTCCATGTTCTCTTCTTCGTCCTCTTCCTCCTTCCTCCTCCTCCTCAGGTGTCACCTGAATGCCGACCTCCACAGGTTCCAACACCTTCCTTAGCTCCACCCTCTGAGCATGGTGATGCAGGTTGTGGTGGGCGGGGCTCCCTCCTCCTCCTCCTCCTCCTCCTCCTCGCTCGTTCATCTTGTCGTAGCAGCCGTTGGGCAGCAGCGGTGAGCTGCACTGCTTCTTTTTGTGCTCGATGAAGAGGAGGATGTCGCCAAGCGGCAGGCTCAGCTGACACTGACCGCATGTCAGCAGGTCATGGTCTGCATGCAGGCCAGGAGGGAGGGTGTGGCCCAGACTGGGGTCCAACAGGTGAGGGGGGAGGACGAGAGGGTGAGGGGGGAGGCAGTCTGGGAGCAGGCCGCCATCGTGATGCTCAATTTCCGCTGACAAATCAGAAGAACAGAAGAACAGAAGAAAAGAGTTAATGAGGATGAAGTTTAAACTTTAAATGTTCAGTTTACTGTGATTAATAAATCACACAGGGTAACTTTTCCTCTTCTTGAGACCGAACTGGAAATAATTTATGAAACAATATTGAAATAAATTTAGAACTGGAACTGTGTTTAAAAATGAATCTATCTGTAGATTATTACTTGAATTACTTGATCAAATTCAATATGACAGAACACAATATTTAAACAAACTCAGAAAACTTTTATCATTATTTTTAAAAAAACAGTAGAATGAATAAAACACTAAAAACACAAACTTAAGACTCACATACAAACTAACAACCTGAAATTACTTTAACATGCACACATTCACACACACGCACCCACACACACACACACACACACACACACACACACACATAGAAAAGAGAGCTGCACTGAAAGCCTGAGAGCTCCCCCTAGCAGGACAAGAGAGAGAGAAACTATAAAATGAGGGCGATGTACAGAATATGAGATGGTCGGTTAATTATAAGGTGTTTACCAAACCGCTCACACACACACACACACACACACACACACACACACACACACACACATTCCCTCACACAGACACTTACACACACTCACACTCACATAGACACATACACTCACACACACTCACACACACACGCACACACACACACACACACACTCACATACATACATACCAGAAATAACCCCCCAACATTTTTTTTTTTACTATATTAATTATTATATAATTATTGATTCTTATATATTTGTGTGAGAAAAAGCACATTGAGTCTAGAACCTAACCCTCAATGACTTCAGGGGAACAAATGAGGATCATGTGTGAACACAGAGACTCACAGCAGGAAACGAAAATAAGGAAGATAAATAAAGAGAGTAAATTCATGTTAATCACAGAGGACGGAGGAAACAAATACATGAGAAATCAGGAGGATGGTGAATACCAAATCTTAATCTCTGTGTCACAAACTGTTCAAACCAAACCTCACTTCGAGTAACACAGATTATACCAAACTTCACTTGGAGTAACACAGATTACACCAAACCTCACTTAGAGTAACACAGATTACACCAAACCTCACTTAGAGTAACACAGATTATACCAAACCTCACTTAGAGTAACATAGATTATACCAAACCTCACTTAGAGTAACACAGATTATAACAAACCTCACTTAGAGTAACACAGATTACACCAAACCTCATTTAGAGTAACACAGATTATACCAAACCTCACTTAGAGTAACACAGATTACACCAAACCTCATTTAGAGTAACACAGATTACACCAAACCTCACTTAGAGTAACACAGATTACACCAAACCTCATTTAGAGTAACACAGATTACACCAAACCTCACTTGGAATACTGTCTCCCCTATTTTGTGCAGAGCTTTCAATGCATTCCTGCAGACTGGAAACTGGCCAGACACATGGAACTCGGTTATCATTGGTGTTATACTTAAGGAAGGGAAAGACCAAGTAGAATGTTCTTCGTACAGACCAATATCTCTTCTTAATAATCAATTATAGCAGACAGGATATCAAATACAACCTTATTTAATCAACTTCAATCAAACAGGATTCCTAAAAGACTGGAACTTAAATGATAATGTACGGCGTACCCTTGATATAATTGATTATGCAATAAATACAAAGCAACATATGTTAACATTGACTTTAGACGCCGAGGAGGCTTTTGATAGGGCGTCATGGCCTTTCTTATATGAAGTATGCGAGGAAGGTGGATTTCACCAAACATTTATTAAACTGATCAAGGGAATATATAAAGAACCAAAAGCAAGAGTAAGAGTAAAAGTTATGTATAAGGACATGATTTTCTCAAAGTACAGGCTGTAGGTTTGTGTGTGTGCCTATATGTATGTGTATATGTTCACATGTGTATGGGTGTATATGTATGTATGTATGTATGTATGTATGTATGTATGTATGTATGTATGTATGTATGTATGTATGTATGTACTGTATGTACCGTATGTACTGTATGTTAATGTTTAGGTATAAAAAAAGTCTAGACAATCTTTAAAAATAGATGAATATTGGATGTTTGTATATAAAGGGAAGCTTACTTGATTATTAATTACTAATTAATTACAGAGAAGGGGTGGGATTTAATAAGTGTTACTTCTTCCCACTCCTTTGGGGGGGTTTGTCTTTTTGTTTATTTGTATTTATTTTTTGACATGTTCGAAATAAACACTTTCAAATCAAAAAATTCAAATCAAAAGGAACACTTTCAAAAACCTTTGCACTAAAAAGGGGAACAAAGCAAGGGGACACACATTTTTTTGCATTATGTATAGAACCCTTAACTGAACATATAAAGCTCTTGAGGGACCCAGCACTTGGTACTTTGGTTATTATTGTGGTGATGTTAATTGTTGATGATGATAATGGATGGTCTTAAATGGTTTGGTTGCCTCATTGTAGATGTTCCTTATTTAAAAAAATTAAAATAATTCCTTCTTTATTTTTGTGCATTGCCTTTACACTGCTTGTCAGTACCTGCACCCAAATTGACTTGAAGCACTTTGTTACTCTTACTGATCTTGTTTCCTCTTGTCTAGATCTTTGCTTGTGTTGTTCTTGTTCCTGTATGTACGTCGCTTTGGATAAAAGCGTCTGCTAAATGACAGTGTAACATTGTAACATTGTAACATTGTAACATTGTAACATTGTAACATTGTAACATTGTAACATTGTAACATATAAGGAACAATAAGAGAATTAAAGGTCTCACATTAAAGGAAGAAGAACATGAACTTGCATTATATGCAGATGATATTATAGTGTACCTTACAGACATACGCAAATCTTGAACAGCGTTATTAGAAGAAATTGCAAATTATGGAGCTCTATCTGGCTATAAGCTAAACTCAAACAAAACTGAAGCTATGGAAGTTGGGAGCCATTTGAAGGAAGACTTTAAAAAACTTTACGATTTCACATGGGGCCGAAATAAAGTGAGATACCTAGGGGTAACTATACCTAACAATTTAAATAACTTACATCACTGCAATTATGGAAAATTAGAAAGCTCAGTGAGGCAAGACCTGAGTAAGTGGAAAATATTACCACTCACTCTACTAGAAAAAAATAATATTATTAAATGAATATTTTGCCTTGTTTCCTTTTTCTATTTCAGAACCTGCCACTTTATATAGAACCTACATGTTTCAATGTATGGGAGGGGCTACTGAGAAAATTCATATGGGATGAAAAGAAACCAAGAGTAAAACTCAAAATACTACAGCAAAGGAAAGTAAAAGGAGGACTTGCATTACCTAACTTAACTCATTATTACTATGCAGCACAAATAAAATCTATCCTGGTGTGGATGCTTAAAGACCTAAACCCTAAATGGAAACTCATTGAGACTAAACAGGTGAGTCCACTGAGACCATTAGTTTTCTCAGAGTTTAAAAAATCCAGTTAAAATTACAAAATTACTCTGTAAATAATATATTCAAAATCTGGAGAAGACTATGTGAAACCCTACAGGTCAGTGAACAACAGATGACCTGCATAAGAGAAATAACGTGGGACCCAGACTTTACCCCAAACACTTTTAAGATATGGGACTCTAAAGGACTTGTAGGATTGTATCAAATATATAATGAAGAAGGATTTAAAACTTTTGAAAACATCACAATACAATTTGGTTTAACCAGAAACTATTTCTATTGATAAGTGAGGAGCTATTTAAGAGACAAAGTTCAAATTAGAACCCTGGGAAATCTGCATCCCCTTCTGGTATACATGGTGAAGACACACCAAAGCCACAACTACAAAAATGTAGTCAGACAAGTTTACAAAATTCTCCAGGAAAGTAGTTTTGAAAACTTAAACCATATTACAGAGAAATGGGAAATCAAAATCAAAATATTAAACAGATTATACTACTACTAAGTAGCAGTGAGTGTGTGTGTGTGTGTGTGTGTGTGTGTGTGTGTGTGTGTGTGTGTGTGTGTGTGTGTGTGTGTGTGTGTGTGTGTGTGTGTGTGTGTAGAGAAGCAAAGTAAATGTTCAGCGTCTCTCAAACATTAAGCCGGGCATGTAAAGGACTGACCTGCGGCTGAACATAAACAAAATCAGACAGATTGTTTAGACATGCGCAACCACACACACACACACACAACTGCTTGTGTGTGTATATGTGAAGTTCATGGTTTGTGTTGGAGTGAAGCATACAGTTGGCGGTGTGTGACCCACTTCCACAGGTATGTATCTCAGCTAGCAGACGAGTTGCTCAGACCTGCAGCCATCGTTACACACACACACGTGCACGCACACACACACACATGCACACACCAGCTGAAGCTGTGGTGAAGAGCTGTGTAAGTGTGCTTTGTGATCATGTGTGTGTGTGTGTGGGTGTGTGTGGGTGTGTGTGTGAGAGAGACTGTAAGGCCTTGTAGGTTGGTAGAGTGACTGCAGGCCTCTCGGCAGACAGATCTGAATGCAGAAGAACTGTTTCAGACACAGACACACACACCTACAGACACACAAACACGCACACACAGACACGCACACAGACACACACACACGTACACACACACACACACACAGAGGCCTGTTATCTCAAACTGCAACAGAAGAACTTACGGGGTTTAAGAGTAAGAGCATTACAACATTACATAGACCTGAGAAGTACGTAACATACAGAACACACAGAACACACACACAGAAGATACAGAACGCAGACAGAACATACATAACACACATACAACACACAGAGAACACACACTGAAGATATAGAACATACAGAACACACACAGAACAAACAGAACATAAGGAACACACACAGAACATATAAAGAACATTCAGAACACACACAGAACATAAAGAAAACAGAACATACAGATCATTGAGAACACACACGTGGAACACAGAATGCACAGATTCTATAAACACAATTAACACACAACACTGAGAATTTAGAACGTAAGGAACACAAAGGGAACATAGAACACGCATCATAAAGAGCACACTGATCTCACAGAACACAAAGAACTTAAAAACACACAGAACATATTTAACAAACTGAACATAGAACACACAGAACATGGAGAACACACAAAGAACATACAGAACAAAAAGAACAAGTACAACACAGAACAAGTAAAAAAGGAACATAGAACACAAATGCACATAGAGAACACATGGAACACATAGCCCAGTGATCATTCCAAAAGCATTTCTTAAAGTGTAACATGAAGAAAATGAGATCAACTCTTATCTTACTGAAACAGAAACACTGAGATTTAATGAGCACTAATGACAAACTGAGTTTATAAAGATCAGTTAACATTAAGGTAATGGATGAAATGGTGAGTGTATATCGATCAGTTAATATAAAGGGTATGGATGAAATGGTGAGACTAATATTAGGTAGATGATGAAATTATGAGTTTATGTTAATCAGTTAATATTAAGTTTAGTGATGAAATGGTGATTTTAAATAAAAACAGTTAATATTAAGGTTATGGATGAAATGGTGAGTTTATATAGATTAATTAATATTAAGGTAATGGATGAAATGGTGAGTTTATATGGGTCAGTTAATATTAAGGTTATGGATGAAATGGTGAGTTTATATGGATCAGTTAACATTAAGGTTATGGATGAAATGGTGAGTTTATATGGATCAGTTAACATTAAGGTTATGGATGAAATGGGAAGTTGATATAATTCAGTTAATATAAAGGGTATGGATGAAATGGTGAGTTTTTTATAGATTAACTAATATTAGGTAGATGATGAAATTATGAGTTTATGTTAATCAGTTCATATAAAGGTAATGGATGAAATGGTGAGTTGATATAATTCAGTTAATATTAAGGTTATGGATGAAATGGTGAGTTTGTATAGAACAGTTAATATTAAGGTTATGGAGGAAATGGTGATTTTACATAGAACAGTTAATATTAAGGTTAGTGATAAAGTGATGAGTTCATATAGATCAGTTAATATTAGGTATGTGATGAAATTGTGAGTTTATATAAATCAGTTCACTTTAAGGTTAGTGATGAAATGGTAAGTTTATATAGAACAGTTAATATTAAGGTTAGTGATGAAATGGTCAGGTTATAGAAATCAGTTAATATTAAGGTTATGGATGAAAAGGTGAGTTTATATAGAACAGTTAATATTAAGGTTAGTGATAAAAAGGTGAGTTTATATAGACCAGTTAATATAAAGGTTATGGATGAAAGGGTGAATGTTTCATGTAATAATATAAACATCAGCCCCGGTATGAACAGTGTGTTTGCGGCATGTTTTCTGTCTTTATCTGTTCCGTTTGATGGTTTTAGTTTTTGTCTTCAATATTTTTTCTTTTGGAAAGTTTAAATTAATTTCAGTGAAACTCTTCACAAAGGTATTTTCAAACACTCGTCGATATTAAACAGTTCGATATTTAATCTAACACAATTACGTTTATTGTATATATGTGTGTGTGTGTGTGTGTGTGTGTGAGTGTTTGTCAGTGTTGTTCATACCGGCTCTCTCAATGCACTCTGTTATAAATCACACAGTTGACACACACACACACACACACACACACACACACACACACACACACACACACACACACACACACACACACACACACACACACACACACACAGTCCACCTGAGAACTAATATTCACACACCCTCCTCACGCAGCAGAGATAATTTCAGGTGAAGGATAAAATCAAACACCGTTTATTTTAAAAGCAGGTTCATGTTATAGTCATTTATTCTCCTGATGCCTCGTGATATGATCAGGCTGGATTAATTCTGAAGCGTTAAATTGAATTAAATAAAGCAGCTGTGATGTTTTATCTTTAAGGGAAAAATTAAAAACGCTAGAAATGAAGATTAATTCTTCAGAGCTCATGTGAAGGTAAAATAAAAAGAACTGTTCCTGACCGACAGTGTGGAAGAATGAGTTATAACTGAAATAAACTTAATTATAATTACCTGTAAATATCATGTGTAAATATGAACTGTAATGTTTTTCAGCGCTAGCTTTAATCTAATTAATTTAAGTTAATTTAATTTGATTTGATTTGATTTATTTTAATTTAATTGAACTTAATTTAATTTAAACTAACAGAGAGTCGAAGTCCTGCAGATCTGCTCCGTGAAAAGTCACTGTCACACTCTGTCACATCCAGAAACAGTCCACTTCATGAACATTCACATAAATAAATAAAAGTTTTTGTTATTTTGTCTTTATGGTACAAAGAGGAATAAAACGGCCTTCAGCAGGAGACTGACTCTGAGCTCACTGAAGACTTTACGCGCCGAACACCAGGAGAGGAAACTCTCCAACACTCGGACAGAGAGAAGAAAAGAGAGAGAAATAAAATCACACGAGCTGCAGAAAGAGTCCAGCAGTGAGACCTTTACAGATATTTAAGGACCCACCTGTGATTTCTCTCTGGGACAGGTGCTGCGGGTTCCCCTGCTTGCGTCGGGACATCGCCCTGGCATTTACACTGGCATCGCCCGGAGAGCGGCGCGTGAAGGGTCGACTCTCCTCCTCCTCCTGCTGAAGACCGGCGGCCGTTAACTGGCCCCAAAACCGGCCGCGGGCTAAGGACCCCAAACTGGCCCCTGTGCTGCGGCCCCAGCTGTGGCCCCTGGGCTGGTCTTGCAGCGGGCAGTGGCTCCGGAGCGGTGCGGTGACCGGCAGTGCGCGCGGCGGGTCTCGGTGAGCACCGTTAGGGGGGTGGGGGGAGTGGAGTGGGGGGATAGGGGGGGACCGGATCAGCCCGCCGTGGAGCTCAGACCATGAGCCGGAGCAGTGGGGAAGGAGGTCTACGGTCACCTCCTGATGGTCCCTCAGAGTGGGTCCAGTCTCCGGACACACCGGACAGCACGCGCTCCGCTCCGGACCGAGCACGTGGGGGGAGGTAAAAAAAAAATGTAAATCCAGTCCTGATCCCGAACTTCTAGAGGTGTTGGTCGAGCTGCTGACACTTCAGCTGCTGCGCGTGCAGAGGACTCAGAGCCTCGCGTTGCTCTCCGTCTGTGCGCGGGCTGCACAGTCCCGCATCCCAGGGCTGCTCTCTGCGTCTCTCTGCGGGTCTGTGTGGAGCTCTGCAGGTCCGTGCGGGTCCACACGGCTCTTTGTGGCACTGTGCTGGTCTGTGCACCTCAGTGCGGGTCCGTGCGGCGCTCTGCGGGTCTGTGCGGGTCTGTGCGGCGCTCTGGCTCCTACAGGGGCTGAAAACTCAAGTTCAAGTGCGGACGTGACGTTCAGTGAGCGGTGAGAGGGAGAGTGGAGACTGAAGAGCACTGGGGGCGACTAGTGGTGGCTTTCACACACACACACACACACACACACACACACACACACACACACACACACACTGACACACACACTGACACACACACACACACACCAACACCCTGGCACACACACCCGGGCTGCGTTGCGCAGTGGT